>NC_134085.1:95044036-95071536 GCF_000715075.1 Nicotiana tabacum | reverse complement strand
GTCGTAGGTTCAAATCCTACAGAGCGTGATTTTTTTCTTCTTAGATCGAATTAGAATGAAATAGATTCATTCAGTAACTTTCACAACAATCGGAATTTGACCTCCTGTGCCTGTGAATTAAAGAAAGGAGGAGGTCAATCAAAAAAAAAAAGAGATGTTAATTAATCAAAGGTCCAACTGATCACCACGCCTGTATTGTAAATATGCAGTTAGGAATAATCCAGCCAAAGTAATAGGAATTAGACCTAACACGATTCCAAATAGAAAAACTTCAATCATTTTTCTTTGTTTGAAAGGAGAAAAAAAAGAGGTAATATCTATACCTAAATATTAATCCGAATTGACATGAATCTCAATGACAATGACCAAGAATTGACAATTGGTAACGTAAGTAAATATAGAATACATGTAATCCCACAGAAAGATTTCTTTTTATGAATTGTTAATTTTAAATATTCAGTTTAAATAATAAGTATCTTGCTCAGACCAATAAATAGAGCTGAGGTTCTAGTTAAAGCCGCTAATAGAAAAGCGAAATAACTAGTTATAGTAAGCATGAAAGGGCTAAATTAAATGAAAGATGTTCTTTTTATACATATGTTTAGAAAGCACTTACCTAAGTTTCCATTTTTTCAAAATAGGAGGATAGGCAAAAATCTCAATTTCAATTGAAAGAAGAAGTTGAATGAAAAGTTTTTGATTCATCTATCATTATAGGCAGACAGCACTAACAAAGATAAAGTGACAGACATATAAAAGAAATTGATTCATCATCTGTAACATCTATCCATCCCGCAATTCCAATCAACCGATTCATTGAGTAACTCTTGGGTAAACTATTAAACTAATAAGAGCTGTATCGTCTAACTTCATTCAAAAATGAAACTTGAATTTTTATAGAATCAAATTCTAAAATCATTTCTATTTTGATCATTTCTTAGATTCTGTTGAATTGTATCGAATCCATTTTCTATTTTAAAGCAAACAGTTACCTTATCAAACTAGAAAACTTTTTCTTTTTACTTTAATTTAAGTTTAACTCATTAGATTCAGTAATATATTAATTCACATAATATCTTGAATGATTGAGAAGAAGAAAAAGTTATCACACAATCGCTTGAAAAAATCTTTTTTTTGGTCCAACTAGTAGTAATTTCAATTAGGTTCCACATTTTTTCTTTCCATACTGCCCCATCCTTGTAGCTAGATCAAGAAAGAACCTTTGGATCGAGATCCACAACTATGGATTCCTATTATTCTTTTTTTATTTTTGCTTTCATCGAATATGATCTACTACTCTTATTTGTTACTCGACCATTAACTTCTTCTTTAAAAAAAAAGGATTCCAACAACAAAACTGCTTCCACAACTACGAAAGGAAAATTTCTATATCTCGCATCTACGGAATATGAGAATCTCTTTCGTTGAATTGAAAGAATTTTCTATTGAATGGAAGATGATTTTACATCAACAAGTAAAGGAAAAAAGAAATTATTTAGTACTTACTTTTGATACTAATTCAAATTGCCTTGCTGTGTCAGAAGAAGGATAGCTATACTGATTCGGTATACTCTCAAGACGCCCTCGGTACAATATTGACGATCTCACAAAGATGCAATTTCAGTGAATTGTCATTTACTGATCTCATCTTTTACGGAATCGATCCTCTTTGACTGTACAAGAATATGTGGAGCTCAGCATGTCTGGAAGCACAGGAGAACGTTCGTTTGCTGATATTATTACCAGTATTCGATACTGGGTCATTCATAGCATTACTATACCTTCCCTATTCATTGCGGGTTGGTTATTTGTCAGCACCGGTTTAGCTTACGATGTGTTTGGAAGCCCTCGGCCAAACGAGTATTTTACAGAGAGCCGACAAGGAATTCCATTAATAACTGGCCGTTTTGATCCTTTGGAACAACTCGATGAATTTAGTAGATCGTTTTAGGAGGCCCTAATGACTATAGATCGAACCTATCCAATTTTTACAGTACGATGGTTGGCTGTTCACGGCCTAGCTGTACCTACCGTCTTTTTTTTTGGATCAATATCAGCAGTTCATCCAACGATAAACTTAATCCGAATTATAGAGCTACGACACAATCAAACCCGAACGAACAAAATGTTGAATTGAATCGTACCAGTCTCTACTGGGGGTTATTACTCATTTTTGTACTTGCTTTTTTATTTTCCAATAATTTCTTCAATTAACAAAACGAAAGAGAATAAATAAGATTCTCTTAGCTCATTCGGAAGGATCTCATAATTTCATTATCCATGACTGTTTATGTCTCTAGCATGACCACTTGATGAAATCTGGAGGGAAGTGGGGTAAATGGCCGATACTACTGGAAGGATTCCTCTTTGGATAATAGGTACTGTAACTGGTATTCTTGTAATCGGTTTAATAGGTATTTTCTTTTATGGTTCATATTCCGGATTGGGTTCATCCCTGTAGTAATCGAATGAATTGAGTTGTCAACATGAAAGCGTAAGAACTCAACGGGATTCCCAGCATCTCGTAGAAAAAGAGTATGTAATGTAGATTTTTCAGAAGGGTCTAAATAAGACAAAGGAGTTTTCATAATTTCATTTTTTTGATCATAAATAATCGCTAACAAGAATTTGGTTCTTTTGAGAGATACGATCGGGAGGAGCTAATTCAAACCCCTCCGGTAAAATAAGAACAGCCCCCACGTTCAACCCCCTAAATAGGAAGAGGGCCCTTAGGAGAAAGACGGAAGGTCTTAAGAAATGGAGCCCGGGTCAGTTTCCCCCGCCCCCAATACCGGCTGATCAACCCAGTTGCAATCCTCCCCGCCAACGCCTGGTCGACCTCTCCTTCTATAACTGAGCTCACCACTGTGAACTCCCCTAGATGAGAACCCTCATTGCCATTGGAAGGCACCTTGGACCTAAGGAGTGGACTGTCACTGAATTCCATCAAAATCCAATGAGCAACCCGCCGAGGTTACAACAATCATGTTAGACTAAGAAGAGCCTTGGGTTCCAGTCCCTTGGACAGACCGTCCAGAGTCCAGACCGATGCTGCGCCTCATTAGACAGCAGCGAAACATACAACTCGATGTTAATCAAAGTGAAGTTGGTACGCTCCACAGCTCGGAAGGGTATGACCCTCTCAGCCATCGGGATTTCTCCCGTGACGTCCAATAAGAGCACCTGCTTTCCTAACCTTTTTCGATAAAGTTTATCCATCCTTTTTCAAGATGACCTGGAAAGGCTTGACTGAATGGATTGAATGGACTGCTATCGTGCTACTGGCTTGAGACTTCCTGTTCTATTGGAAGAGAGATGAGATTCCTTCGGGACAGACTCCATTCCGAATGCCAATAAGACCACTTCCTCAATCCTGAGCATCATTTAACTCAAGAGCCTTGCGGCACTCCCACTTCTACTGGATCTCAATCTATACACTTAATGGAGCGCGAGCTTTCTAACTATTTTATGTGAGATGGGTGCCTTCACCTCTGTAAGAACCTTTATCTCGAAAGAGATTAAGTAAGGCAAGTTTCTGACCATTAATTCTGTAACAAAGGAGCGTAGTGGCAGGCTCGCATAGCTAAAGCCTTCAAGTCCTATTATCGGAGAGGGACTTTTTCCATTATTTATCCTATTTCCGATCGGACCTTGCCCTTGCCAATTCCTTTTCTATCCCTATATTAGAATTAGCCCGACTTGCCATTAGAGTGTTCTTTCAGACGTTGAGAGGAAGGGACCCGCGGACACACCATCAGAGCTAGATTTAGCTTAGGATCGGTCAATTGCCCCAACCCCATCATCGAATGAGGTTAAGTGCGCCTTTCGGAGACTTTGATAAAGAATCCCTTCCTTCGGCGAACGGCTAGACACTTCTATAGTGGGATCTCTTGAACCTATGAAACTCGTGAAAGTGGGTGAACCCCTTGCCCCTTCCCTGGCTCTCCTTGCACGTATCCCGAGTCGCGAGGTGAAACTGAAAGTGGAAATTGAATTCCATATCCGCTGTGGTGCTTTGCTCCCTCCGGTTCGTTGATCTGTGGGCATACGGGTCTTTTCCGGAAATAAAGGATTGCTACCCTTGTCCCTCACAGCACCACCCTTGAAGCTGAACCAAATTCTTGTGCCGCAAGTGACAACCGTTTTGGTACCTTACTATATGTTTGGCCTCCATTTCCTCTTCTCTCGTATCTGTCCATCTTTCTGATGGTGAAGGAAGAAATTATGACAATAATTGCGATAATGGAAACGAAGCATGCGGCAAGGCCTCCCAATCCAAGAACCCAATCGGGAATCTTCGTTCCTCTTTTATGATGATGAATGGAACTGCTGTCCCGCGTAAGCCTTTGGAAGCAAACAATCGTAAAAAGGAAAAATCGAGAAGTAGTCTAAGTAGAGCTAAGGTAAAAAACATGGACAATCCTGTGTATTCGATCTAGTGCTCTCACTTGCCCCCAAGGGGCCAGAAGAAGATACCCAATGTTCAGGGTAGAAAGCCAGGGTTTGGTACTTTGACGAGCTGGCCGCCGAGAGAGCACTGAGACGAAGAACCTAGCTAGGAATTTCCCTGCCCGTGTCTACTTCTTGAAAACCTAAACGGGCAAGGTAAGCGTATCAAGAGAAAATGAGCAAAGCAAGGGGAGAGCTTATGCCCGGCTAATTGAATGGAGTTCCCGGCTTTAAAGAATCAAGTTCAAGTACCGAGGAGATTGATTTGAAGAGCTTTGGTGAGGTATGCTAAGCAAGATAGCTCATTTCTTGGATAAGGGCTCTATATAGCCTTAGAATGCCGTCTTCTGGTCCTCATGTGGATGATTCCCCATATGAGAAGTGAAAGGTTGGTTTATCAGTTTGAAGATCGCTGCTGTGGGATCTAGCGGCTCCAGCCGCATTGACGATAGTCCTTCATTGCGACTTAGATTGCACGATCAAGATCAAAGTGTCCGTCCGTTCGGTAAGTCAGCCAGTCGTCATCTTATCTTGCACGAGCATCGTCGTCCCCATCACTTCCTCATCCTCAACCTCTAGAGGAGTGGAAGAGACTTCTTTGTCCTTCTTGTTTTGACTTTTGCTCTGACTTCTTCTCATCTAAGCATTTGCTTCGGCCTACAAAAGCTCGGACGAGCGGGGAATATCATAAACTCAAAGAAGACCAGGGTCAGCCGACCTAGAAGAAAACACAAATAGAGAGAGGTCAACTGATTAATAGGTATACTTGTCAAGCGACACAGACACAGGTACATAAGGAATCACATCATCACCTCCTTCTTGCTCTTTGGCTTTATTAGCGTCAGCTGAGGCCTCTCTTTGATCATTCCTGTGTTTCGGTGCTTGCCCTTTCTTTTAAGAATAAAGATCTTCATCGATCTCCACTACGGCTGTCACTCCTACAGGATCGGGATACTTTTTTTACGTATTACGAGAAGGTCGTTGAAGTAGGATCGCTAGTGGGATAGTCCAGCGGTACTCCTTGCCTCTGTTGACACAATTAACCAACGGGGACCGACAGACAGCTTGCTTAGTAAAGTCTTTTATCTTCCATTCAGGGGTCATGAATGATTAACAGAAACGAAGGGTGAGTGCAACGAACTAGAATTTTGGACCAGTCTTGTAGCGAATAAAGGAAAAAGGTCCCGGTAGGGGTCAGCAGCGTCGGGAGGCGGAGGTGAACAACAAGGACTCTCTCTCGTAGCCGATATCCCGCCCTTCTTCCGTAAGGATGGATTCGGGCTTAAGCCAACTCGACCAAGGGGGGAAGGATTTTGAGGAGGATAACTCCTTTTCAATAATAGGAGCGTAACCTACTACTAATGTATGTAGACCAAGGACTTTCCATTTCAACGGGATTCTCGTCTCAAGGGCATTTCCGCCAATCACTTCAACAGTGCCAAAATGCCCTATTCCTTGAGTCACTGGAACCGCTGACCCAACTTACAAGAACCTCCGTACTTCTTATGAGCCGGGATCGATCATATTCGCATTTCCACTATGTTTCAGCCCCGAGCAGCCATCGAAAGCAAAGAGATCAGGTCGTTATATTCTACCAAATAGATGCCGATGCTCCCGAACTGCTATAGGAGTCTAATTATCATTCCCTTCCCGCATCACTAGATCACTAGAAAGATAAAGCGATCGAGGAGCGAAGTTATGAGCTGACATGAGTGGAATCGAAGCAACTAGTCCTGTCCAAAGAGTCCCAACCCAGGGAAAGTCCTTTGTCAGGGGCGAAAGCCGGCTCAACAAAGGACTTTTTTCAAGGGATCGTCGACAAGAACTACTCATGAAGACCCAAAACCTCAGTATGTGGAAAATTCTTCCAATCCGGGTCGGAAAGAAGGGTGGTGCCTTAGCTCATGGGTGTAAAAACTTTTGGTCATGTGCTATCTGCTTGTCCAAAAGGCCAAGCCAATGTAACCGGAAAGGAAGAGTTTGATCCTGGCTCAGTAGTAGGACCAGTTCCCCCCTCAACTACTTATTGATCAGTTGGTAAACCCCCTTCCTTTCGGTCTAGTAGCTGGTTACCTCCTTTCCTTCGAAGTCTTTGTCGAGCTTATCCCCCTTTCCACCTCTAAGTAGTGGTGTTGGTGTGTCTCGTTGCAATCATTCCGGTCAATCCCTTTCCTGAACCATAGGTAAGGGATGACAGGAGATGGCCCCTATAGCAAAATAAACCAGCCCCTCATTTGAGAGAGTAAATAGAATAGTGTCGGGCTTACGACAGTCTGACTTTTGAACGACTAAGCAACTACTAAGCTCCCGCCCACCCCCAACCAATTAGGGTAAAGTGTTCATTCATACCTTCAACAGCACCGAGATATTGGCCCATGACCATGTTTACTTCATCTTCAAGAGCAAGCATCCTGGCTCTCAGGGCCTCAGGCAACCCTGGATCCTTTCCTACTTCCTTAGTGATTCCAAGAAGATGCTTCAACCCTGTTAAGTTTTAGCTGGCTATCACGGTCCAATAAAGATTTCCAATTTCGATTTGGAATTGTTGAGCAGTAGGTTAAAGATAACCTCCTTTGAAGTACCCTGTGTGGATCCGGGGGCTGCTTCTGCGCTGGCTTTGCTAGCTTGCATGACGGGCTGTAAGACGCTCAATCAATCGGGCGCTATCCCACCCTTCTTCCTTGATCTACACATTCACGCCCTTTAGAGTTAAGGAATGATGGTTAAGAGTTCTTACTTTTGAGTTCCCACTCTGACTATTTAGAAGGCTATAATAATACCTTAATTAATTTTTTCGGATAAAGCTCAGCATTTCTCTAATTTGAATCGAAAGTTGCTTTTTACTCCTCCGCCTTTGAAGGCTGGTTACATCCAATGTCTCCTACGAGGCTGTCTTAAAGTCCTCTTTGTCTAGGCAGAGGTATAGCCCTTTTTGAATACATTTGACTTGGTGCTCACTTGTAGGAAGATTCCCCGCTCTGAAGTCAAGTCTTTTTTGGAGCTCCTTCCAAAGAGGTTGGGATTAGACTTTCAATTGGATGTGTCCCGGTCAAATCGTTAACGACAGATCCCTGCAGACGTACTACTTTCAATCAAACCTTCTCTCCTTTACCTTCTTGATTGATAGATAGTGAGGCCTAGGACTTGCTTCCTTAGATTTGTTGAATTTACTCTGTCTTCACGAATTGGATTTGAACAAATATCTCTGGGCGACTTTCCTTTTAATCGATCGTGAGGGGGGTTTCCACTTTATTACTCGGGTAGAGTGAAATGGCTAGGCTCCCCTATCACCTTTCCTTTCGGTGATATATTTTGCCTTAGCACTTACGAAGTAGACGTCATTTATTGAGTTGAAGTGAAGTCTTTCCGTTCCCGATTCAATTACAGCTGTTCTCGCTAAAGCCCGATCTGATCCCGCTTGAGCGGCAGGGAGAAATCCTGATCTTCCAATTGCGTCAATACAATAAGATAGATGCCTGAATCGCTCCGTGGCTTTATACACCCCAAAAAAGAATGAATAGGCGAGGCGCCCAGATGGAAAAATTACGATAGAAATAAAGCTTGGAAATGAAGGATGCGCTCGCGGAAACAATGAGATCATCAACATAAACTATAAGATAGACTTGAATGCCTGTCAATCGGTATTCTATATGATGTGATGTTGCTAGTTTCATCTGCTAGTAAGAGAAGCTGCGGTGAATGAATCCTTCTTAGCTAAGGAATGTTTGTTGGACACCCACCCATTGTCCAGTTCCGGCTAGCGCTCCTCGTTGCCTTTGTTTGCACGGTCTCATCACTTAGTGGTCTGGCATGCAGTTAAACAGGTTGACCCTGGAAACCGCTTTCTTAAGTATGCTGTACTAGGGGACAATGTAGGAGGACGCTCGTGTATATGAAAGAATTTTGGGTAATTGGGCTTTTTCTTTCCTATCAGAAATCTATGATTTCCCATCAAGGTTCAGCTGTGAATTCGCAAAGAGGTTCAGGGTTCGTAATTTGAGTAAGGATCTTTCACCTATCTAAATTCGGGCTCTTATGAACTCTCACCATCCCTATGGTACTATGGCTGTACAGCTACAGTACCCTATGAAGAGATTTTCCACTCTTTGTTTTGTAGAGTAGGGGGTTGGGGGTTACCGTGCTCTATCTAGAATCGACCATGTTAGAAGTCTTAAGGTAGAGAGGTTGATTGTGCTTCATGTCTCCCAAGAGCATATTGTTCTGAGTGAGGGTAATGTTTGCTATCGCCGCTTCCTGTTTTGCTTTCTTAGCGAAATGCTTGCTTCCGTTCACATCAAACATCGTTCTTTTCCCTTTTGCCCCTACCTTGGTGTTGACCCTAGGTTCGCTAGCTTCCTTTCCGGTCTCGTATGGGGAGTAAGTTAAGCCATTCCACTAAAATACTCTTTATTGATTGAGCTTTCTCAGTCTTGGTTTGAAAGCCTTGACAGTTCAGTTCGCGTAGTTCGTAGCCATCGTTAGAGGAAAGAACTTGTATTACAAGGATTCAGAAACTGTAAATCTGGCAATTCCTACCAGGGTGGTGGGTCAGAGCGGATTCCCTTGCTTTAGGGCAGGAATAGCGGAATGGTTAGGGGGCCTGTCTTTAAGCAGCTGGCTTCCACGTAGCTACAGCTGCAGAGGATAGTCTCTAAAAGCTACAACCGTCTCTTCTTATTATTCTCCGAAAACATACCTAGGTTTTGGCAATCACTCTACTGACAGAGAACCTAAGAGCTACCAATAAGCCTTTAGGCAGGCAGCGGAAATGGTAAATGTCGTCTTCCTTTACAATGACTTCTTCCTTTCCTCTTCACCATACGCAATTCTAGCTCACCCTCGGATCAGGGGATACCTTAAGTCAGCAGCTTCCTTTGAAGATAGGGCATTTACATAAACTCCGAAACCGTACCCAGGGAGCTTACATCAGGAAACTCCCAAGCTTGCCGAGGAAGGAACAAAACAGAGAAAGACACCGTCCAACCGCTTTTTTATGCGCGCGTACCACTTTTGAGTATCTTTGCACTGCTAGCTCCCTTAGATCATTGGCTACCAGAAAGACTAGAACTCAGGAACATCAATATGGTTAGGGATCATTAAGGTACGGCCCTTAGCCTATTCCTTTCTGCCTTTTGAACGAATCTAGAACCTCAATTAGCAGATTCATTAGAAACCTTTCTTGGAAGACTCAATTCATTAGATAAGCCTAGTACATAATCACTGATAGGATCATTCCTGAAATTAACAAATCATTAATGGGCACTTTGAAGCAAGTTGATCCTAGAAGACTAACCTCGTAGCTCACTTAGATCAATCAGTTCAAGCATTGACAAACCCGCCTTCCTTCTGTGTTCAGGACGGAGACTCTTTCTGCCTTTGTCGAACTGCCTTGACGCCTTGGCAGGCTTTGACCTGCTTTCCTTCGCTTACCGGAGAGCGGATTCTTTATTACTGACTTTTCGCGGTTGATCGCACCTCGCACCTAAAGGAGTCGGTCCTTGTGAGGAGGAGGACTCTTCTCTTGCTGTCAAAAGTGCTTACTCATGGTCTATCGTGCAGTTGATGATATCATTCTGGACTAGTTTCCAGGCATACGCCAACCATACATACCGCTTTCTCGTTCAGGAATTTCTTAAGATTAAGGTTCGAAAGGACCAGGCGGCGATGAAGTATGAGTCTAAAACACTATATGCAGAGCTGCCTTAGCTCAATAGATCAACGAATCAGGAGATGACTTCTTAAACGTTCGCGAATGGAAAAGAGTTGCTTTAGGCACGGACCACAAACCCACGAACCTAATAGTTGGATCCATGAGGAGACAGGAGAAAGCCATTCATTCCGGTCATTGAGCCCGGATTGAGGATTGATTGATCTAAACCAAAGACTTGATTATATATAGGAGAAAGGCGTTCTCATACCCTGATACCGCTTTGTGGAAACCTAGAACAGAAGAAAGTCTCTTTAGGATGGCTCTGTCCTAGCTAGACCGAGTCACAACTACTTATTATAGAAGACTCAGGCACACTTCCCTATACTTCTCCTAAGTGACATCAAAATACTCTTTCAGCCGATTCGAAAGCAGCAATAGATGAGATTGAATCAGACAGAAGGTTCACCCCTCACCCTGGGGGATTGGGGAGTTGAGACTTCCTTGCTCTTAGGCCCGCTGTAAGGCCAATAAGATCAGGAAGAAGGAGATTGGATTCTTCCTTTTATCCGGACTGACTCTAATCGTGATTTTTACTCTATTATGATACCTCCCTCTGTCGCAATAGAAATCGAGAATGGAGGTGACTTCGCTACACTTGTTTATAGTTGGAAATTCCAACTCGAAGGCCCTAGTACTACTGACTTTGCACCAGAAACAATTGAAGCCTTTTTTCGGCATCCCTTCTCAGACGTCTTATTCCTTGCCTTAGTAATGTGCAATCAGCTACTTGGCACCTTCCCTTATTCTCCTTCCTTTCCTTTTAGATCTGAGGTAGTACTAATTAATGCTTGAATTGCTCCTATTAGAAATAGGGCTACTCTTGGGTACGAAAGAAGGATATTCCGAGCCTGGGCACATCCCTTTGATAGCTTTGTTTAGCCTCCTTTACTATGTCAATCCCTCCGTATTGGTTATGGCTGAAGCCGATCCTCTCCTTGGTACTTCACCTAGTGGCTAATCTCAAGTCTCTTCTCTCGACCGGATGGGCCTATGTCACTAGAACAGGTGAGGAAGACCTCCAATCACTGTACTGGCAATTCAAGATGAACTCCTTCCATGCCAACAATAATAGTACTAAACTTTCAAAAGAAGAGAGATGAGATCAAGCTTTGAAGTTGGTAGCTGAAAGAAAGCTGTTCGTGAAGGTCAGACCAGAGCATAAGGAAGGAAGCTCACTCAGAAGCGAATTCCGACTACTATTTTAGAGTACCGAAGCTCAATGGCATTGATCACACCTACGGCCAGAAGAAAGAAAATACCTAGCGCCCCGGTCCCTCCATTGACTGACTGGCTTAGAGGGCATTCCGCACAATGACCAGTGCAATTCGCGCATCTGTCGGTAGAGGGTTCAGATAAAGTAAGTAGCTCGCAAAGAGGGAGTTCCCTGGCTGGTACCAATAGATAGAGCTACTAGTAAGATAAGCAAAGGCGGTTGAGAGTGGAAGGAGTTAACCTCTCAGCCTCAAGGTGAAAAAATATAGCAACTGACAAGGAGTAGCTGTATAGGTACCAGTTAGGGTGCCAATCTAGTATAGCACTGCTAACAGGACGGTCAGTCGATAGCGAAAGCAAAACTTCTCACATCTCTATGACTCTTTGTTCTCATGACCTCAAAGTGATTGACTACATTCAATATAAAGGAGAAAAAAGGATTTATCCCCCTATTCAACTACCCATCCAAGAGCATTTGGCTTCAGAATACTTTATTCTTTTTATTTTTCTATGGACTGCATAAATCTTCTCTTCCAGCCCAAAGGAGGATAATCTCTTTTGGCAGCTCAATCCTCACGGTAATAATTATGCCAATTCTGCCTAAAAATCTCTTCAGGTGATCAAGGGGGCTCCCTTTTTCAGTAGATGAGATTCGGAGAAAAGGTATTATCTAAACGCTTCTTTTCTCTGGCTTGCTCTTTCAAATAAAATTTTGGCCTGCAGTAATGTAATCGGGATTTCATCTCCTAAATTCTTTTTTCTATGAAAGCAAGAGGTGGAAAGTTTTGTTAGAAATTCTGCCTTATTCCATGAGATCTAGAAGCACTTCTGCTACTTTCTCTCTTCCCTAGCGCTCTTTTTTTTTACTTTTTTCAAAGGGCAATGAAGGCCTTCCTTATAAGTTCTCGCTCGATCGAAAGGATATAACACATACGAAACCTTAGCTTCGCTGACTTTATGAGGTCTAACCTTCGCCACGACATTAGTGGCTTAGCTCTTCGCGCTTCCCGCAGGCTTTTTTATAGAGAGAGAGTAAGGGGGGGGCGGCACGGAAGATTGGTCCGCTCCGAAAAGCTGAGTTTTTCGGTTCGCCCCCCCTATGTGGTCGGCCTTCTTACCAGTCTGCCTCCTTTCTCTTGATGGAATATATCAATACCCGAGCTCCAGCTTTGCTTGCGTTCTTCACCGGCGCTCGCCAGATGTATCACTCATCCCGCTCCCCACGGAGCGGTAAGGAGTCTTCTTGTGTGTTATAATCTTTACGGGAATGAATCGCATATGTTGGTTGAGAATTGCTCGGGAATTCATTGATAATGACTTTGCCAGGTTCTAGGGAGGCTACTCTTCTTTTTTGTCGATCGAGCCGCTTTCCCTCATTCCACTCGTCCAGCCCTCTTCACGAACTTGTACAATCGATGCCACAAAGATAGCCAACTCTATTATCAAAGAAATAAGGAAAGGGGCGACAATTTGGCACCAGATATCCGGAGGTGTGGAAAGAGCAGCTGTGAGAAGCGGAAAAACCATCAAAAAACGACGATTGTTCGTGGAGGTTTCTACAGAAAGACCCCTTGGTTCTGGCAAACGGATCACAATTACAGGTACCTGGGAGCATACCGATGGAATGAACGAAATACGAACAGTTAACATAATATGGTCATAGATCTTAGGTTGTAACTTGATCATGAGCGAATTTGTTGATGTTGCACCCATGAAGTATGGAAAGTGCCAAACATTGGGAACTACCCGGGGAGGAGTTAGGAACAGGAACAAGGAGAAGCGAGAACCACTTAAATGGAGGAATCGATTGTATTTCGTCCTTTGTTCCCCATAGCAACTGGGGATCAAAAAGCACCAAATTTGATGACTTATTAAGGGAAAGACGAAGTAAGAGCATGCTATTGGAGACGTTGCAACATATGTCGGGAAGGCCTCCGTTGATTGTGTACGAACAAAATACGAATCCAAAGGCAGGGTAAGAAAGGGTTTAGCTAATGGAGATATTAACTCTTCCGGGAACCAGTAACGCGTAAACCATGTCAAACCAAGACCAATCAATATCCGAACGGAACGGATTCGAACTTCTCCTAGAATAGTTTCCGGTGCGAAATGAAATTCATAGGATATATATGAGTAATTCAAAGGATAAATATAAATATTTGATAGGATTCGATTCATTTTAGTAATGAACAAAACAAATAGGATTGATTATGTATCACAATTTCATCACTACATCGAAGGCTTTTTTGTAAATATATTGATAAGATAGCTTGGTATCCAAACATAAAGAATTATGATCCTTCTTGTGTACATAAGAAATTGGGTGGGTATAGGGCATATAACAAAAAGGGTTTCCTCGATCATAAAATAAAAAAAGAAAAAGCAGACAGGAAGAGTTTGATTCTTTAAACAAGCAGGTTTTGGCTTCTTTTTTAGCACCCTAATTCTCTTGTTGGCTTTGATACCATGAAATAAAATAGAGAAAAAGACCTTCAAGAGAATAAATAAATAAAACCATTTTCAAGAGACAAACTCCAGTGAACCCCTTTCCTCCCATTCATTGCCCTTTGAAAGAAGTCAAAATAAAAAAAGAATCTAACGCTCTAGTCGAATTGAAGACTTTCAACGCTCATGCTATTTGAAAGAGCTTTCAACATGGAGTGGAGACTCCATAACGTACACAAAGAGTAAGCGATCTATGAATATCATCCCAATTCAGGTCTTGTTCCGCACTTAAATGGATAACTCAAACCCTTACCTTGACCAGTTTGTAGTGGAAAACCTCAATGACATAATCGTTTATAGTCACTCACTGGAGGTTTGGAACCCTGAGTACAGTGTTCCGGGTGTAGCAGGAAAAGAGGCTGTACGTGAAAGAGTACTCAGACGAAAGTGCTATTTCTTGGCCATTGGATCAGCAAGGGTGTGATTCAGATGGATCAAGAGAAGACCAGGTCTGTTGTGGACTGGGAAGTGCCGAAGAAGGAGAGAGCAGGCAGCAGTGGTGAAGCTGGATGCTCGAAGTCATTTTAGATACGGCAAGACAGCTCAGGAGGAGTAGAAAGTTGCCAC
The DNA here is from genome assembly GCF_000715075.1 of Nicotiana tabacum. Lineage (NCBI taxonomy): Eukaryota > Viridiplantae > Streptophyta > Magnoliopsida > Solanales > Solanaceae > Nicotiana > Nicotiana tabacum. The sequence continues at coordinate 95,057,093 of NC_134085.1, read as the reverse complement.
AACCTAGGAGGGGTTTATAGGAAGCCAAAAAACGTGAGCCTTTTTACATACTTCTTAAAGGGGGAGAGCGCCAGGAGAACGTCGAGACGCCATCAGTTTGGAGCGCGAGGCCAGCAGAGCTTGCTGCAGAGGAGATAAGAAAAGGCTCAGCAGAGGGGATCTGGTAACTGTTATGAATGTGGAGGAGTGGGGCATTTTTCTCGTTACTGTTCCAATGTTCAGACGGACGAATGCTGCTAGGGGAGTGCAGAATAGACCAGCTGAAGATGGAAGAGTGAACGTTGTCGAGCCTAGAGCCCGGGAAGCTCTAAAGGTAAGTTCAAGTCGGAAACATAGCGGGGGTTCTCAAGCTTAGGAGAGGAGACTGTTTCGCTGTCGTTAGATTGTGTGGCAACGTCAGCAGAAAGGAGGAGAAGACGGAAGGCTGTATTCAAAATCTATGTCGGAATTGGCCAGTGCAAAGATAATCATTGATGCTGGGAGTTTGGATAAGATAGCGTCCACGGAGATGGTAGATCAGTTGGGGCTAGGGAAGTTAAAGCAGGACGTCTGGTGTGACGTCGTCCTTATGGACGTATTACATATCCTACTCGGAAGACCTTGGTAATACGAGTAGGGTTCTACCTGCGTAGAGAGAACACCGCTTTACTTTTAACGGGAAACGCGGTTATTGCCATCAGAAGACTTTGGTTGGCTAAGGAGAAAGGGTGTTTGTTGGCATACCATTTCTGGACGTGGGAAAGAGTCCATAGAATGCTATGCCTTGATAGCAACAAAGCCAACTAGCAGAGCCGATTCGGGGATCGGTGGGATGCCGTAGCTTTAAGAGATAGGGGCGGAGGCAATCGGAAAGGCTTTTTAGGAACGAGGCCCCCTCCCTCCTATGTTGTAAAAGGGAAGTGCAGATCTTTATCTTTCTGCGACACTCTTCCGACTTGATGCCGCCCCTGAATCCACAAGTACCGGCTTGATTACCCCCTAAGATAAGAGGAGGATATAGAAGCAGATTTAGTTGCAGGTAGGAGCGAGTCTACCCTGCAAAGCGGCTTCTCGCTTATCCCCATTTGAAAATGAGGAGATCCGACGTCAAGTGCAGGAATTGCTGTCAAAGGGGCGGGAGAGTCTCAGTCCGTGTTCAACGCCTGCTTGACTAGCTCAAAAGGAAGCAGCTGGAGTGTGTAGATGGGCTTTGAATAAGAGTTGGGTGATTTATTTCCAATAATGCCAACGATGGATGAGATTATGGATTAATTGCCTGTCGGGAGCGTGTTACTTTTCAAAGCTTACCTTATATTATTAAAGAAAGGGGAAAGGGCTTTTTTTTATAGAGAGAGAGTAAGGGGGGTTTTCTGGGGCTTTGAAGCAGGGCCACTTATATTGCAAAACTTTCAGAGACGGGATGGAAAGTCTTTCGTGAGAAGAGATGGTAGGCTTGATACGGATACAGCTGCTTATCACCCACCTTAGAATCAAGCAGTTCAGTTCGACTATACCCGCCTTAATTCCCTCATTCAGGACAGATGGAAGCAGGTTATGGATCTGTTCAAGTTGGTCGATCAATCCCTCCTTTCTTTCCCCTGCCTCCGGACACCTTAGAATAGATTTGATTGGAAGGAGGGTGAGGAACGAACACAGTGGTTTGACTGCTGGGATCCCAATCGGCCTGCATCAGCGGAAAATGGAACTATCGAATCACGGGTGACTCGCTTTATCGGGATGGGAAGAATTGCAACATCGGCATTTCTTTCCTTCCCTAAATCGATCCACTAGTAGGTAGCGGTAGGAGAGATCCATTATGGTGGGATGGACCGTTCTCGAATTCCGGCCGGCATTTCTGTCAATCGGCGGAAGACTCACGCATACTGGGAGGGTACGACTTCAAGGGATGGACTCGATCGAACGGCCAACCACTTGCTATTTTTGTAGGAGATGAAATCCAAAAGACCATTATTAGCGTGTAGTAGATTGGCCCGAGTGCGTAATAGGCCAGTCGAGAAGAAAGAAAATCAATAGATTGAACGGTAGATAAAGGATCAGAGGATGAGAGGGGTAGATCTACCCAATATGGACCGATAACGGATGGTCCCCGCCAACTGCTTATCTCTCTTCCTCGCATTCCATTCATGACCTAACGACTATCCCTCTTTCGGGGAGGGAATCACTTGCTGGATCGAACCCAAGGATAGGTTTGATCGGCCGGGTGTTGGATCGAATGAACATTCAACCGCGTCATCACGGCAGCGATGGATGTCCAACCTTTAGATCTCTTCTTTCTCAATAAAGGCGGGTAAGGAAAGTCCGAAGGCTAATCCGGCAACTGCTGGCTAGAAGGCGAAAACCGCTTTTGCCAATCAAAGCCCCAAAACTAGTAAGGGCACGAGTGCCCCAGCAAGCCACCCCAACCCTACCGCCAAAGCTTGACTTTACTAAACAAGCAAGAAAGGCTCTTTCTATCTTATTAGTCAAGCGCTAACGAGCAAGAAAACGGATATGCCCTAAGAAGCAACTTCGTGCAGCTGCTGCGCCCTTGCTTCTTGCTTTAGAAAGATTGCTCGTTAGCTAGGCCGTTTTCAATAAGGCTCGCGCTAGGCGCTCACCTTTTTTGGCTAAGCCGTATCGTATCTTGCTGGTAATGGATTTATTCTTGAATCTTGCTTGGTTTAGGCAGGTAAGTGTTAAGAGGCTCTTGTTGGCTTTCATTAGGTATACATAGGTACACATAGGACTTTCTTGCAATACATAGTGGTTGGCTTCGAATCACATGAAGCCCATATAGATGTCCACTCCTATTTCCTCTACTCCCTGTGGGGAACACAATCAGTCCATACAAGGACCTACTGAGTCATCCACCCTTGCATCTATTTGATGCATCATCACATGGCCGTCGTGTAACTCCTCGAGAATCATGTCATTCGCCTGTCACGTGTTGCCACCAGAGTCATAAATACTCGAAGTAAGCTCCTGGCTCGCCCCTATCTCTAAAGGGGCTTACGAACGAGCGGAGTGCTTACGGCCGTGGTAGCTGCGAGCCTCCTGGGTCTTGCTCTCTCGTCTTTTTTCCTCCGCCTTCCTCTTGTAATTGACCCTTTCTTTTCTGCTACGCCTATCCATCCGTCAGATTGACATCCAGCCGGGTGAGCGATAGCGGCTCCTGTTTACTAATAGATCTGCCGCCGCTAGTATAACAAAAAAAGCACATAAGGATCCAGAATATTAAAATATACTGATCACTGATCAGGATCATATAAAGCCCGGTATTCCCAGAAAGGATAGTCGTGATGTCCCTTCATGGCCGGCCTTTTCAGTATGGAGCCGAAGGCGAGGGTTTCCAGCAGGCCCCCTTCTCTGGCTTTTCCTTTAAGTGACAAGGGGGGTGAGGTAAGGAGTAGTATAAGAGTGGTTCGGTCATCGATAAGCCTCTCCTTATTCATTCTATAGGGCGGGGCTGCGGACCAACAATCCAGCAAAAGGGCTGAAAAGCTCCTTTATTAAACCTTCCCCTTTTAATAATAAGAAGGTAAGCATCAAAGCCCAGAAAACCCAACCTATACAAAGAGCTCTTTTCAGCCCCTACTCCTAACAAGTGAAAGTTGCTGGCACCCACCATATCTTGCTTCGGGGCCGATCTCTTGTATCGGAGCAAACAAATTCAATGATTTTCTATATTCTATTTATTTCTTTTTATTGTTGAGTTTTTTCCACCACAAACAGATTTGCCGCATGGATTGGATAGAGTCCCCTGATCTCGACATTCAAGCACGAATCCCTTGAGCGCTTCGGCGGCGGATAGCAGCATGGGCAAAGCACTCTGCTGCGGCGAGCAGCCGGTTCTTATTGCATTCACCAAGATAGTCTTGCTCGCTCCTGAACTCTGCGGCGAGTTCAGCCACCACCTCCGGGTCTGAGCTCTGCTCGAGCGTAGTCAGCCAGCTTCGTGACTTTGCTTAGCTTCCAGCGTTGCAAAGGGATAACCTTTCACTATCTAGGCGCCCTCGAAGGAGGGGTCCCACGGACTTCTTCCCCGAAGGTCAAGCCGTAGTTCCTGTCCCTGGGAGAAGTGGAAGGAGTTAGGAGGATGGAGCGCCCTTTGCCCTAAGAAATAGGCGGCTTCGCCTTCAAGCCGTCAATAAAATCGAGCTAATATGTGATCATGACAGTACACTGATGCATAGGTCTTCTTTACTTTACGGCCTTTTGATTATGATGCATCATGAACGTGCCAATATGTGATCGGGGTGAGCGGTGGTTAGATATAGGGGCGGCTTCGCCGGCTTGGATTGGAAGGAAGGGCTTCGCTTTCCGATCGCTTTTTGAGGCCGGTTTGGATGAGCGTGGGCAAGTTCGGGATTCACTATCGCTTTCCGCTTGGAGCGGCTCACCCCCTTGTCACTTAAAGGGCGAAGTCGCCGAAGCGAGTCTAAAGGCCAAAGAGTCATCTTTGAAGGCTACTATGCATCCTTATTCATAGTAGAGTGTAAGGTAGGTTTGGGTATAGCAGGACTTGAACCTGCGACCATTAGGTTAAAAGCCCAATGCTCTACCAACTGAGCTATACACCCCAAAAAAGATGTAGTAGTAAATAAGGATTGGTACGGAAAAGAGGCCGGCCCCCCTTCTTCTCATCATATTAAAGGAGCGCGGCTCTGTATGAGGCTCGTACTGCAGAGCAAGCGGAAGAAAACGTAAGGTCGCGCGTTAGCACTCCTGCAAGAAAACGGATGCGCTAAGGCGCAACTTCGCGCAGCTGCTACGCCCTTGCTTCTTGCCCCTTATTTCAAACTCAAGGAAAGCCTTGATCGATATGAGAAAGATGCGCTCAAGCGCCCAACCTAGTAAAGGGGCTTGGGCTCGAAAGCCGGCCTTACTCAACAAGCACCTTTCTTAGTAAGGTTGCTTGTTTCCACTCATTGAAGATTCTATCTACAAAAGAAGGTCAACGGGGGATACTCAAATAGCTCTCACTGACACCAGAGAAGGTGAGGTCGTCTTTCTTTCCAGCCGCCATACGGTTCGCCTTAAAGCCTTAAGGATCAGGGGAGGAGCAGTTATCTATGTAATTACGTTGTTGGCCGTTGTTCCGGTCGAGCACTCTCTTTTCTTTGTCCAATTCCGTCTTACCAAACAAGACTGACTTCTTACCAACCCGCGAAGGGTTGTGAGGCTGGACCAGGTACGAAGAATGAATCTATATCTGTGCACGGAAGTTGCTGGCCGGCGGCCGCTCAACTGTTCGAGCGCAATGCAGTGGTGTTGGTTCCGATTCGACAAAGGTAGAATGCCTGGTCGAAGGTCCAGTACAGTAGGTAGCAGGCGTGTTCGTTTTGGCTCCCGAGCGAGAACGATAAATAGGCGATGCACCATCCTTGCTGCTACGTACGTTTTCCTTGACTTGACAGATTCATTCAATTGAACCCACACTCAAAGGAGGACCACAAGCTCGGGGCTCGACGAAACGGAAAGTTTCAGCATGTTGAAACTTCTTGGGGTTAGCAGTGAAAGAAAGAGCCCGGCATTCATTTCTTCATGAATATTCATAGCTGAGTCTACTAAAAGAGGGACCAGCCTCGTCGTGGTGATTAGAGGACACCTCTGATCGTTCACCTCTAATGTGACACGTTCCCTCCCAGTTATATGATCAACGGGATCAGTCGGCTAGAGAGCGGGGCTATTCTTCTTCCGTGGAGACAAAGTCGTCCCTTCTACTGACCGAACCCTCAGTTCGGGGGCCTTCGTCAACATGTTACGAAGCTCCAGTCTTCGGTGGGTCACCATTACTTGACTTAGAAAGGCGAACATCTGGGCAAGGGAAAGCGCAGTGCGCCTGGTGCAAATGGCTTTCTTTTTTCATGATATACCAATCAGAATGGAGGGTCCTACCTACGTACATGATTGATAGAATCACTACGTAGGGGGGCGGTCAACTTGATGCGGGAGAGGCATGAGTGCAGTTCGATCTTGTGGTGTATTCGTTTGTAGTGAGTAGGGCCTCTTTCTCGTTGATCAGTTCGCCTCCGCTCTATTGAAAAGTAGGAATTCCTACGGCGGTTTTGTCAACGAACGCGTCTCGGGCCGGATTGACTAACCTAACCCACCCTTAAGGAGGCTTTTCCATAGTTGGGTGTCCGCTTTAGTGTGATTTACGAAGGCTAGGCTAGGTTTGGTAATATCCAAAACAAATGAAAAGAGGTCGGGGTCGATAGGTGGCAGTTGGCAAGGAACTTGATCCCCCCCAAAAAAAGGGGGAAGCCGCGGTCGAACTCTTATTCTGGAAATAAGTCGGGGCCCTTTTACCAAGTCTACCAGATAGAAGATGATAGAGGGCCAACTATCGTTGCCTTGCACAAGACGGTGCCCTTTCACTTCGAGTTCCTTCCTTCGTAGTCAAATCTGATGATACGCTTTGGCGATGTTACCTACCAAATAAAAGGCCTGCTAGGTGATCGAAATCGCTCAGGTCAGTGAGGACTCACTCACTCACCTACTCCTTATCTATTTAAGACTTTCTTCTATCTACTTAATTTAAAAGGCGACCCGCCGCGCCGGGCTATAAGATAAGATAGAGTTCTTGTACTACTTGATTGACTGGTAAGAAAGAGCTTCCGTAAGAACTGGAAGACTCTTGTATGTACGGTAACCCTCTCTTCCGCTACTGGTGGACTGTTGCACAGAAAGGGCGACAGAAGCAACCTTTCTTAGCGCGCTTTTCAAGCGCTTAGCTTCTGCTAGTGGCGGGGCGGCAAGGCCATGTTGTTCAGTTGGAAGCCTAAGCCAAGAAGGTACGAACGAAGTGACGGGCCCCTTTAGAAGATAGGGGGCGGCTTTCTTGTGGTAGTAATTGCGAACATCTCTCCTCTTCTCTTAGCGTGCACAGTTTGCTTACATGCCGCCTTAGGCACATCTCTCTTTCTTAGTTTCACGCTGGACTAATGATAATGAATGAAAGTCAGTCTTTTAGTAAACGTATATAAGCAGCTGTTTAGTGTATAAGCAATTCTTTAGTGGTCGCACCGAAAGTACGGTGGAGGTTGGTTGAAGATGATATGATGGGAAGAACTTTCAGGAAATGTTTGGAACAGAGAACTTACAATAATACAACGCCGTATTCTCCGAAGATTGAGGAACAAGAAGAGATCTATTAAGAGAAAGATTTATTCTAGAGAAAATCTTAACAGTTACATCCAATCACAAACTACACGAAAGTTGTCCCTTTTTTATGGAGATTTACCCATCACAGAGATGCACAGAGGAAGAGAACGAACTTCATATATCCCTTTTCTACTCAATCCAGAAACAAGATCGGACGTTATCCCGGTTCGTCTCCATTTTTGTGAAACTATTCCTCAAGCAAGGCAGCCGATAAGTCATCGAAGGGTTTGTGTGAATAATGGAATGGTTAACATTACTCATTTTAAACTCTCCCACGGTGATATAATATCTTTTCAAGAAAATGATGCGAGAACCCGCGGTGAAGAAATAAAGAGATCCTTCTATATCGAAATCTCAGTTGAAAAAATAATAGGAAAATTCCTGGATCACCCGTGGAGAAGAACCAAAACAGAATGGTTCCGCCTACTCAAAACTAAGAGGGGATGCCGCCTACTACTAAAATCCCGGTTTTTGCAACAGTTGCGTTCTTCTATGCAAGAAGAAGACTTAGAAAGAACAAAGAAGTTTGGATCCGAAAAAGTATGCTTAGGCAGTTCTTTCGCTGAGCACAACAGAATGAAGAGGAATTTGTATCATTTCAAATCCCTATTCTTATCGAAGAGAAGGAACGAGAAAAACCGAAATATTCCTACTCGAACAAGAAGTCCTATAGTTTACAACTCTTCTTTATATAGTAATTCGACCTATTGCTCCGCATCCCCCCATCAGTTTACTAAAAAGATCAAAATAAAAAGGATCGAACTACCTACTCATTATTCGGAGGTGAATCATAGAACACCAAAAGCTGTGGTATCTTATGGACCTAACATAGGTCACATACCTCACGACATAAGATTGAAAGATCCAAACCTTCTTCTTCGGAGCGGAAAGGGACGTGGCCAAAACATATAAAGATCGGCGTAGTCGCTCATAGGGACATATCTATCCGGATAGAGGATAGTCTAGGCCGATTCATAGATAGATCTCTCTCCATATAGATAGGTATCTCCGTGGATAGAGATAAAGATAGGGATCCATCTAGATCTTGATTCACTATTTCCATATTTTTTCTTGATTCTGATTGATTGCCTTTTTTTTGACGACAAGTTTTAAATCTTAATGCAGGCAAGGAAACATCGTTTTTCAATTATTACTTGCTGGGTCGGAGCGTAGACGAGCGAGCAGAGCCAAGGAAAGAGGGAAGCCCGTCATAGAGCAGTCGACTAGAAGTAGAAGACTGCTGGCCTGAGAGAAGGCGGCCTCTCTCGGGAAAGATGGCCCAATTTCTCTTCTTTCTTTTTGATTTCAGCTTTCTTTTTTTTTTTTCAGGGGTCCAGAAGGCTAAAAGGTGGGGGAGAAGGAAGCCGAACCTCTAATCGACCTGGACACATAAATAATTCTCGGCGTCGAGAGAGATTTGAGATTCCGTAAGTAACTCAGTGAGTGCTTTCTAAGAAGGGCTTGGAAGAAGAAAATGAAATAGGAACAACCGCGCTGGTCGTAATAGATCGACTTTCATGCTAGTTCTTGCTCCAGCATGAAAGTTCCATTTCAGGGAAGGACGACGTACTATGATACTTTCTGTTTTGTCGAGCCCTGCTTTGGTCTCTGGTTTGATGGTTGTACGTGCTAAAAATCCGGTACATTCCGTTTTGTTTCTCATCCCAGTCTTTCGCAACACTTCAGGTTTACTTCTTTTGTTAGGTCTCGACTTCTTCGCTATGATCTTCCCAGTAGTTTATATAGGAGCTATAGCCGTTTCATTCCTATTCGTTGTTATGATGTTCCATATTCAAATAGCGGAGATTCACGAAGAAGTATTGCGCTATTTACCTGTGAGTGGTATTATTGGACTGCTCTTTTGGTGGGAGATGTTCTTTATTTTAGATAATGAAAGCATTCCATTACTACCAACCCAAAGAAATACGACCTCTCTGAGATATACGGTTTATGCCGGAAAGGTACGAAGTTGGACTAATTTGGAAACATTGGGCAATTTACTTTATACCTACTATTTCGTCTGGTTTTTGGTTTCTAGTCTTATTTTATTAGTAGCCATGATTGGGGCTATAGTACTGACTATGCATAGGACTACTAAGGTGAAAAGACAGGATGTATTTCGACGAAATGCTCTGGATTCTAGGAGGACTATAATGAGGAGGACGACAGACCCACTCACGACAATAAGGAGAAGCAGTGGTTCGAATCCACATCGTGAGACCAGGACAGTGTGGAGAAGCATCGATAAATGCTATTAACATTGATGATACGGCTTAGAGGAATTCCTCTCTTGCTGCCGGACTGATTCCTTTCCTTTTGATGTGGACAAATGGGCATCCCTAGAATCAGCTGCTCTCCTTCCTGTTGGAGGAAGACAATGCGAAAAAATTAATATATTAGTAAGGCAAGGTGATTGTTCGTTGACAACATTGGGGCGTAGCGGATTGACTATTGGGATCTCTTTAGCTTTAGTATGACTATTACTATAGGCGCTGGAGTCAGCTTGTCTGAGTATGTAAACTATGTGGTGGATACGATAACAAATAAGCCTTCTACATCAGCCAATTCTTCTTCCATGAGGGACTTCAATGAAGCAAGATTTTTTGATTTCCCGTTCATCGTATCGACCGACCCAGACCCCGTACCTGTCCCCGATGAAAGTCAGGATGAAACCTGCTTTCATTCAAAACCAACTCACTCTAAGGAAAGGAGAGCTTTGCGAAAGTTTAAAAAGGAATTGAGTGAGCTCTCGCCTAAGAGAAGAGTTTAATAAAGCGGAGAGGGATTTTCCGACAACAAAAAAGCTTTTCTCCCCAACCGGGGTGATAGACCACCTTATGGCCGATGTGATTACCAGCCAAAGGGCAAAAAGACGGGGTTGAATGCGACTCTACCAATACCAATCTCCTCTGGAGCAAGGAAAAGCAACTCTGCCTGGTATCGGTAACGATTAACATATTCTTTTTTTTGAGAGAGGGGAACCCTTACTTAAGAACAGAGAGTGGCCGAGCAAAAAAGCAAGGCAAGGGATAAAGGAGAAGTACCCGGCCCGGCAAAGAAGGGTCTCCCATTAACAGGTTTTTCCTTAGTAAGCTAGCTTTGGTTGCTAAGCAAGCCAGGTTCTCTTTCACTCCTGGAATGAGCCTTTTGGCGACTCTCTCTCAACACAAAGAAAGAAGAGATGAAAGGATCTTCAAGTAGCCCTGACTAAGGTTTGAAAAGATTCCCGGGGGTACTACAGCTTGCGTGGAAGGCTAGGGGGTTTTTAGAAAGCGCGAAGACAGAAGACGTCGTAGGGAACCAATTTCTATCGCTTTCCCCCTCTAGTGGTCATTCATTCTTTTGATGACTCGCAGTCGAAAGAGTTGGTTGGCAGTTCAAACCTCAGAGGGAGTTGAAGAGAGGCCTTTCAGTTCGTTCAAAGGCACTAGGGACGAGCCATTACAGACGGTCTGATGCTTCTGGAGTTCGCTCATATCGAATTGTCCAAAAGCTCATCAACCTGTCCGAGGGATGATGAAGGCGATGCCACAATTGAGGGAACCGCCCTCTTACTCTTTTTTAGATAAGAATGCGAAAGACCCTGACCCTGCCAACCAAGCCCACTCAGATAGACTAAGTAGACTAAAAAAAGTGCACAAGAAAGACTAAGGAAACAAAACCTTTTCTCGATAACGCTGGGCCAAGTAGCGACACTTCACCCAGATTCGATCATCACGTCAACTTGCTTTATTCAACAAAGTGATCAAGCTTCTTAGCCACCGGGGACCGGCCTCGTGAACGCATTCGCTAAAGGCACTACTGGCCGGCTTTCTCAATCTTCAATCTAACTTCAGAAATTGAATAAGCCCACTTGACGAGATTAGATCTAATTCTCTTTCTAACATTTTTGGATTGACAGGAAGCTTTCTTGCTGTGTGATTCTGCCCCCCACTCTGCCAGCAGCCTATGTGTCGATCTATACCCAGTTGATCTACCGCTATTTTACTTTGCACGTTCTGGATAGGCGCGCATCCTCATAGAGCGAGGGGTAGAAAAGATCAATGAAAGACTAGAGCGCGAGCTAGCTGATCTACCGACAAGTCCTTGATTTCTTATCCGCGAAGGCAGACTTGGACTCATTGAAGAAAGCACTTGAGGTGAAGACCAATGAGCGATTGCGACAACTACGGACCCCTTAACTAGGTTTTTTACTAATACTAACTAATAGGCTTTCAGAAGCTTTTCCACACAAAGAGGGGAGGAAGTGCTTGCTGCCAACTTGCCAGACGAGCGGACATCTGAGCTCAGCAGCGCATTTACTATTTGGAGATGGATGGCGCCAGACAGGGTAAAAAGAAGGATTTTTTTCCATTAGCCGAGGAAAGAAGTAGCAAAGGAATATCGCTACCGTGGGAAAAAAAGAAAAACGTAGGATAGGAAGCTCTATTTGATCGAAGGGATGGCTAAAAGGCCAAATCCGGCTAAAAACAAAAAGAAGAGATCAAGGAGAGGGAGCTAGACTCACACTTGCAAGAGAGCGACCGGCAGATCTAAAACAGCTATAGTAAAGTAGAACGAAAGTACCTCCCAAAGGTTCTACCTTTTCTTGTGCGTTCGGGAATAAATAGAAAGTTTCTAAATGTATAGAAGACTCTCGATTGATTGGTTGTAATGTTCACGAGGTTGTATATAATCCAATGTTCAGTGATATGACTTTCCTACTGACTGAATTGCTTGAATTAGTTGAAGGTGCGGAGTCTTCTTCTTTTGATTTGAGACGAATTCATTTTTCTACTGAAAGTGCTTTTGATAGGGAATAGGGAAAAGCCTTGCCTTATTCAAGAGTACCAGGAAGGAGAAGAATAAGCATTACCTCTGTTGAAGGAAGAAGCCCCTCCCTTTGCTTATTTATTCTTCCTGGTCTTCGGGTCTCATCTGAACGGCTCGCTGCCTATTTAGTTAGATTTTTAGTTTTGATTCCAGAACAGAACTAGAGATCCTGGCCCCCTCCCTTGAAAGCTCCTGGTGCTGCGACTATCACCGGTAAGTTGCGTCGGATCAACATCGGGATTAAAATAAACTGCAAAAGCAACTAAGTCAACGCCTATTTGCTGTGGATCCACTGGCCCGGACGCTTGAATCTATTCCACCGCAAACTACCGAATATACTACTGCAGGATCTTCCGCTGCTTTTGTTGTTATTGCTCTCACCTGTCACTACGCCACCTCAGCAGCTGGGACTCCCTAACCTTTTCTATCTATCTTTAGAAGTAGGGCGAGTGAGTCCGTTCCTTTCCCGTGAAGGTTTTGGGATATGTGACCAGATGCTTCCTCCAGATCTAACGTCTCTATCAACTAAATTCTCTTTTCTTCACCGGATCGATACTAACTTACCTACTCCTGCTCCTACCGGATCCAAGAGGGCCGATGCCCGATTCCCCGACCCATTACTCATTCCTTCCCGACTCGATAGGGATTGCAATCTCGAGAGAGGGAGCAACAATTGACCTCCTACAATAGGTAGATGGGGTGGGCTACGATGGATACAGTGAAATCAATCCTTATTCCGCACTCCCTCTCACCGGCCTGAAACATATATAAATCATGAATTCTTCAGAGCGGGCCGGCAGGCCGGGCGTACGGGGACCGTCGAAGAAGTGCCTCAACGCGCCGCAGCCACTACTTTGACTCCTTTTATGCAATTATGAACTCCACGGAACTTTATCAATTCCAACGCAACTTATCCTTTTGGAGCTGACGTAACAAACTACGCGAGCCTCCCAACGAAGCCAACATAAATCCGATCCGAATAAAAAAAATAAAAGGAAGTTTTATTATTGTGGTATACCAGCCACCTGTTCTGGAACTTCCAGTTCCAATCGAAGCATATAGATCCGTAAATAGATTTGTATGTATAGCCACTTCAGTC
>NC_134085.1:95039036-95041536 GCF_000715075.1 Nicotiana tabacum | reverse complement strand
AGGTGCTCGTTCTATTTTTATTTGAATGGGCCGGGGCTCCCGAGGTACATATGGCCGGCCCTTCGGGTGTCTCGGTGATACAAACAAAGAAAAGACGATGGTTTTTAACATACCCTTGAACAAAAAGCCAATCCTTACCAAAGGAGGAAATAGAATAATCTACCTTATTTTTTCCTTCTCGTTGATTCCCCCCGACAATCAAGCTGCACTTCCTTCTAACAAGTGGCTGAGAGTTAGCAAGCAACCTTGGCCTCTTGGCAGGAGGTTCGCTGTCCCCCTCCTTTCCGGTCCGGCCGCAGTACGGCACCTGAACTCGAAGCTACGATCAGATCCGATTGGATCTGGTCCTATCCGACCCAACCCCGGAACTTAGAACGGCCGGCCTGTTTGGACGGTAGAACGGGGAGAGGGGGAGTCGTGCCCATTCTCTATCCGGGCACGAGCAGGAACATAAAAAAAAATGGAAAACCGAATACATGTACATGATGTAACGACATATTCAAAAATACGTGATCCGATTTGATAGGCTGCCCGCAGAAAGGAAAGAGTTTACCGACCGCATAACAATTCATTCTTGTGTGTAGCGCGTGGGCCCATGTCTCCCGAACGATCATAGTACGGCCGCTCATCTAATATAAAATCAATGAGTAGATCTCACCTCCCCTTCCCCATACCATAGCCGGAAGGGATAGCGTATCCACAGAAGAGAGAGTACGGGCCCTTGCCCAACATTTAGTTTAGACGCGGCTCGAATGCCTTTATGCTATAGGCTGTGTTAAGCATGCTTCTTTGACAGAAAACAAACTCTTTTTCCATGACAACAGTCGCGACTATAAAGGGCGGGGCGGTAAGCTCTCTATCAACAATAGGGGGCTATTCATAGTAAAAAACTACTAGACTATATGGATTCCAACTGAACTTCAACTTCTACTTGGTTGATTAATTCAGGGGCAGTGCTGGAACATAATGTTGGACGATCTCCATTTCCATATGGTAATTGAAGTCAAACAGGAGCAAACCAGGTGCAATTCAATCCTTATTCCTAGCAATGATTCCCAAAAAAGCAAAACCTCACTAGACCGAGGCCCATTGCTATGGGGACTACACTAGATAAGAGAATGACTAAGGTAATTGCCAATAGTTTCTATTGAAAGACAGGCTGGCTCTTTAAAAAGGGCGCCCTCCTAATCTCATTTTGATAGGAAGAGATATTGATAATTATCCCAAGGAGGCTTACTACTCAGCTGATAGATCAGGTGAGCCAGCCATGATCACTAAACTCACCAAACCAGCAGCATATGCAAATTTGAATCATAGGTTTCTATATGCTTAAGGAAAATGGGATTTGCAGAGTAGGATACGAAAGTTTATTTATATACAATGGAAAGCCCCTATAATCCATGGACGACCAGTGGAGTTCATAAAAGAAACCAAAGAAAGGTCCGCGACAAAGCTGTCCCCTCTCTCCATATCTCTACTTACTGGCTGGGTGCAGATAACACTGTAATAATAACAAAGCCAGATAGAGATACTGTTCGTTCAGAATTGATTCAGATGGCGAGGACCCACGGAAAAATCCACCTTATTCATGCTCCGCACAGCAACTTGCCCGGTCAATATTATATGTCTATGCTAAACTTGGTGATCTATTTTCGTTGCCCCCTTTAAGCGTATGTGATATAATCATTCTTATCTCAGAAGAGAAGTATGCATTGTCCCCACTTAAGTTATTAAGTATTCCCAAAGACGAGGCGATTTTTTTTTATGTTGAAACTTTATGTCAGCCAGGGGACCCTGATCATAAATGGGTTGTTTGTCCCGGTGAAAGGGACGCTCTCGTTTTAATCGCTCTGGCGCATATGTTGAATAGTTGTTTTATGCGTTCATCTATCTTTCAGGAGCAGTCGTGTGGTTTTCCCAGAGATCGCCGTGAGTTCTTTGCCAAATTAGGTGGAGTGGGGAAGATTAGAACTATTTTCATCTTGAATCTAGCACCCTCACAAGGTACTATTCCTCATAAAAGAATTTTACGAAAGCTGGCACCCTTGGTGCGTGATAGCTACGTAATATCCTTTGTTTCATCCTTTTTAAAGATACCAGTTTATGACCAAAATGGAATTAATTGTTCTATTACGGAAGTAGGGATCCCACACGCTGGGTTAATCACTAAGGTCTTATACAATTTTATGTTGGATGATTTCGACCGGGGATTTAAACAGCTATACCCTAGTCTTTCTTATTATCGTTACTTGGCTGACTGTTACGTATTATTTCCATTGTTTAGTCTCCAAAGCGAGCAGCAGTGTAAAGAAGAAATGAATAGTATCCTCTTAGAGTTAGATCTTGATGGGGATATCACAACTATTCTACCTGGTGGGGGTGCCCATGTGACTCGTGATGGGCGTTTGATTATTCTAAGTCGAGATTGCAGTCTTCACGTTGTCGAACAGTCAACATTCTTTCTTTAGTTCAATTTGTAGTCAATATGTTTTATACAAAA